>NW_026877349.1:0-21802 GCF_032173495.1 Musca vetustissima | reverse complement strand
TGCATTTTTGGCACAAGACGAGACGATGGAGTTGGCGCGTAAAAATGAAACAAAAAAAGCATCCACATCATCATCCTCGTCGTCATCGACATCGGCTACATTTAAAATACCCAAAATTCCAGCCAATACACACAATGAATTTTCTAACAAAGAACCATTAAAACGTTCCAACAGTACGGAAACGCTAACGAAAAAAGATCCCATCAAACGTTCAACAAGCATGGATTGTGGTTTTACCACATTTTCTCAGGAAATTTCCAAACCAGATAATTTACTACTAAAGAAACCTGACCACGTGACGAAACCAATCATACCACCTAATAGGCGCCTGTCAACAACTGCTACCCCAGGATCCCATAATATTTCCGATGCTCCAAACACAACAGCTGCGGCAGCGAGTAAAGAAGCGACTTTACCAAATAGGCGACTCTCAACAACAACCTCGCCCAATGTTACACCCGATACACCCACAGCTGTGTGTAAAGAAGCATTGGCGGCCCGTGCCCTTCGAACAACCAATAAAATTACATTTGCCTCAATGGAAAAAAATATCATTGAATCGGAGAAGAATAAAACTAAACTTAACAACATATCGACACAACGTTGTACTGGTACTGTCCTGACATCAATACTTTCACCATCGAAAAGTGCAGCAAGTAAAAAGAAAACCGTTCGATTTAATGATATACCTACAATACACTATATTGAAAGGATTAGTGGAGCACGAAAAGTGGCCGCCAAGGATATTTTACCACTGACTACGCACAAGGACCGACGCCAATTAATAAGACGTACCTATCCAATTATTGATAACACCGATAAAATTATTTCACAAATTCTTGCATGGAGTGATGAATGGTTGGTGAAACGGAATGCTGCTGTAGAAGCAGCCAGTGATATTGTCTACCCCATGCCAATACAATTCAGTTCATTTGATCATTATAAAAGGTAAGTGAGGCGTGGAAAAACCACACCGTATAATGAATGTTTATTATCTTTTGAAAGTCCATCTCAGGTGAACCATCTGTTGAGTTGAATTGTCGACTTCTCGTTTTAGAAATATGGATACAGTTTAAAACTGTCTCGTCTCCGATTTTTCACAAACAGTATGCGCATATTATTTGTGATATTAACATTTTTTATTTATTTTACAGTATTGTTTTCCCTCTTATGAAACTTGAATTTGTTAGTCTTTTGGAGCGGGAATATAATTAACGATGATTCAAAAAGTACACAGTTTATTGGAATATGTAACGACAAATGCCAATCGTTTGATGCTAGTCACGAAATGTAAATATATTTACCAAAAAGTAAAATGCAAAAATATGACTCAATGAATAAATTCAATTCTTTTCTACATAGTTACCTATCAAAATCGCCAACAGCTGGACAGCAGTAAATATGATTTGGTTATATTGGAATCGAATAAAATGAATACAAATATGTTTGCATATTTGACATCGACGCGTAAAGGGGCTGGTAAGTTGTGGTAAAGCCCTTTTGTGTAATGATGACCAACAAGTATTATCTGTTCCAGGTACCTGTAATACAATGGTTTTTGAAATTGTACCCAAAAAACATAACCAAAGATTTCTTTTGTGGCATACACAAATTGACGATACGACCCGTCATCGATAATGTTCGTGTTGAATTTGGTGCCTTCAATGCTGTCTATCAGCTGGAGGCAACACCATTATTCAAAAAAATCCTCGATCCCCTGGAAATGTTACAGAGTCGCCATCCTCCAAAAAAGAAAGTCATCTATCGTGGTTTTGACCCGTTAAACGATAAACAACGTCAGGTGTTATTGAATACCTATGTTCGGATCATTGATGAGACAACACCTAATGTATCACTGATACAAGGACCGCCGGGTACGGGCAAATCGTGTGTCATCACGAATTTAGCATTGCAAACGTTATATGGTGACGAGGTCAGGTGTATGGATAAGAAAATTTTGATATGTGCCCAAAGTAATGCAGCCGTTGTTGATGTCATCGCTGGCAAATTGTATGATATTAGTATGAGAATGAGACCGGAAATTCGTTTTCGTCTTATACGTTATGGGCTAACGTTTGGTCTATCCGGTAACATTGCAAGCGATTATTGAACATGAACAAATGAAAAAAATGAAGGCAACTAATCCGGATATCCCGATGGAGAATAAGGAAAATTTAAAAAACCAAGTAAGTTTATGTGATGTGGTAGTAGTGTTGATAAAAAAAGGGACATGAAGTGGTAAAAAGGGGGAAAAACTGTGGATGGTTGTTCCTTTTTTTGGATTTTTGTAATATGGCTGTGGCCAAAGTCTCAGCTAATGCTTGTCCACACACCTATAATTGCTTTCACGGCATACGCATGTTTTTGTGCAATCTTCGGAAGGGTGGCAGGGTTATCCTAATACTTCCTTTACCGGAACATCTGTTCAGCATGATAAACCTTTTTTTAAGTTTAAAACTCTTCTTCATTTTCCATCTATAGATTTTACAACTAGAAGCCCAGATAGCTGAGATGTCGAAACGCAATATAAAGGGTACTGTCGAA
Organism: Musca vetustissima; assembly: GCF_032173495.1. Classification (NCBI taxonomy): domain Eukaryota; kingdom Metazoa; phylum Arthropoda; class Insecta; order Diptera; family Muscidae; genus Musca; species Musca vetustissima. The sequence continues at coordinate 19,258 of NW_026877349.1, read as the reverse complement.
GAAGATATGCTGCTGGAGAAACAACGTAAGCTACAATTGATGCGAAATATATCGACACAATTTACAAGGCCCGAAGATGAACGGAGCATTGCCACATGGTTTTTAAATAATGCCAATATTGTGTGTGCCACACTTTCCAGTTGTGTTAAACTTGCTCAGTAAGTAAAAATTCTTTGCAGCACTACAACACAAATCGGTATACCTGTCTTTTTTCCAACTTACTTTTAGATATGTAAATTATTTTGATATTTGCATTATCGATGAAGCAACACAGTGCACCGAACCTTGGACATTATTACCCTTGAGATTTGGTGTAAATTCTCTGGTCCTGGTTGGTGACACACAACAATTACCCGCCACTATATTGTCAAAGGTATGATGGGATTATTGGAAAAGATTTTTGATTTTTTTTAACGAAAATAAATTCAATTTTTACTTTTCAGAAAGCGAATGAATTGGGTTTGGGTACCTCAATGTTCACCCGAATACAAAATTGTTTAGACAATATACCAAGCATTGCTAGCGGTGCCAATACTAATGGCTTCATAACGAAAGATCACATAATCTGTGGTCTACAGACCCAGTATCGCATGCATCCGGAAATATGTAAATGGCCCAATCAATATTTCTATCGCAATGAATTGATTAGTGATCGCAAAACTCAGGAATATAAATCACCGCTGATGCCGTTCTCGGTACTGAATTTGGCCTACACGCAAAATTCATCATGTTCGAATGGAAAAATTACCAACAATCTGGAAGCGGAATTTGTTGCGAAACTGTTAAAGGCTCTCGACGGTTTCATACCAAATAAATATAATAGTTATGGTGTAATAACACCATATGCACATCATCGGACAACATTGGAACATTCAATTAGGTATGCCGGAATAATAAGTTTTTTAACAATTTTTTGTAACAATAATGTTTCGAAATTTTGGCAGATCCCTTGGCTTAACAAATATAATGGTGAATACCATTGATTCTTATCAGGGTCTGGAAAAGGATGTCATTGTTATATCGAATGCCCGCACAAATGGAATTGGTTTCCTATCGAATCCTCAAAGACTTAATGTGGCCTTGACGCGTCCTAAAAAATGTCTAATTTTATGTGGAAATTTTAAAAATTTAGAGGTAAGTTGTATTATTTTTCTTAATTTTGTTTTTGAATGAGATTGCAGACAAAGGCATTACGATAATAAAATAATAAAATGTAATATAAGTTATTGAGGCAAACCTCACCTAAAATATGAGATTATTTTTCAAGTTTCTTATATCAAAACGAAATGCATTGTTAACAGTTAGAAGACCTAGAGTAGGCTGTGTTTAAAAAAGGTGAAAGGACCTTTGTTTGACACTTATGTTATCTGACATGATTTTTTATATTTTTTGACCGAAGAAATATTAACAACGGTTACACTTGTCAAAAAATAATTGTTGTCGTTTATTTTTTTATATTTAGGTTGTTCCGGCCTGGCGAAGTCTACTGCAAAGTGCTCGTGAACGTAATCTCTATTATGAAATTTCAACGAATTGTGTTAATGATATACACACAAATGTGATTGATAAAATAAGAATTAAAAAGGATATAAATTCAGCAAATAAAACCAAACCCAATAGCGATACAGTTTAGAACTGTATATACATATACTGTATAAGACTAATATACCTGTATTTTCTATCATATATGCAGTTTAAATGTACATACATACATACTATATATAAAAACAAACTTGAATTTACTATTATTATTTTTTTACATAAGTTTAGTATTACCTTCTTTATATGATTATCATAATTTTTGTTATTGGTAAGAGTTGCATTCAATTTCTATTTTATTTCTTAATTGTGTATTTTTTAATTCATTAAAAACTACATATTGTCATTCTTTTAAAAAAAAAATATTGTTAGTATTATCAATAACAATAATGGTTTAACGATTTGTTTTTTCGTAATGAAAATGTAACATAAAATGTTTTTTTTTATTTAAAAAAATGGAATACTAAAGCATGTTTCGGGGAGGTTGTTTTCACGAGTCTTGGAAATATCATAAAATATATATATTTTTTTTTAATTCAAACCATAAAAAATATTTTTTTTAAATAACATGATGTCCCAAAAAAATACCTTTTTTGGGACGTCATGTTATTTTTTTAAAATATAGATAAAAATTTAATGCGTATATGGAAATATTTAATTTTTTAAATAAGAAGAAATAGTTTTTTTATCTACACTTTTGACACTTGAAAAATATTTTTAAGAATATAAAAAAATATTTTTTGAGTAATAGGAGTCAATTGGTTAGTGTTGATGGAAGGTGTAGTGGTCTACTGGGGGTTCGTAGTGGTGTTCCCCAAGGATCTGTTCTAGGTCCTCTATTGTTTATAATCTACATAAACGACCTGTTTAAAAAATTGGAGAGTTGGTGTGTCCCGTTTGCCTTTGATGATGATTTGCAGTAAGTATTTAAGTGGGATAGTCGTTTTGTTACTGTGTTTCACTCACAAATAGATTTAGTAATGGCGTTGTTGAGTTATTGGATGCGTAGTAATAGCCTTCTCGAAGTTCAGTGATGTTAGTGTTCATGTTAGGTAAGCTGGTGCTATTATTGAGTATGTTGGGGAGTTTGAATGTCTTGGTGTTATTTTGTTATTTAAATATTAACCGGGTAGTGTCAAGAGTTAATTGGTCTTTATGATCTCTTTATGGAACTGATTTATCTTTGCCACTTTTTGTCAAGGAACGGTTAGTAAGGGCTCTTGTCCTCCCTTCGATTTTATATTGTTTTGAGATCTACTCAGGTACGACGCAATGCAACTTGAATTGGTTGCAGCTGTCGTTGAACCGTGCTGTGCGCTACATATATGGACTTAATCGTCTCATATTTCGCCCTATGTGCACAAATTTCTGGACTATTCGTTTCAATCATTTTTAAATTGTCGGTTGTTGCTTTTGTTTTACAACTTAATTGTTTTTTAAAGTCCGCTTTCCTAATAGGAACCTTTAATTTTTCACACTCTACTAGAAACAGTCAGTTGATAATACCGCGAATTGCTTATTTAATGGATGATTCATTCATTGTTAGAGTAGCTCGGCCGTATAATAATTTGCCACTTACATTAAAAAAATATATAGTGTTTCGCACAAAACATATTCTAACAGGCTTCTTCAGCATTTCAAATAGTATTTTTTCGCATTTTTCCTAAATTTTTGGTCTGTTCCAGTACAGCAGTCAGTATTTCTGTGATTGTTTTTTTTTCATTTGTTTATTTTAAGTAAACTCTCGAAGTTTTCATTGTAGTCTTCTCTGCAATTTTTGATTATGAATTTATAGGAAGATAGTTTTGTTTTTTTTTATATTTACAAATATTTTTAACATTATAAAGCTAAAGTTAATTGTGTTTTGGATTTTTTGCAAACATATATTTACATATAGTTTTAATATTATTTATGCTACGTGGAGTAGTTTTATCTTTGAAGGTAAAGTTAATTTTGTACGATGTATATTGTAATTCTGTTCGTTAATGGGCTTGATAGCCTTGGATTACATTTGAAATAAATGAAATAAATATATATATATTTTTTTTTTTTTGAAAAATATTTAAAAAAATATTTTTGAAAAAAAAAACTTTTTGAAAAAATTTACATTTTTAAATAGATTTCCTTGACAAATATATATTTTTTCAATATAAAAAACTTTATTCCTCTTGTAGTCCTATTAAAAATCTATGCTTATGGTTCTTGGTGTCCTTTTAAAATTCACGTTTATGTTTCTTGGTATCGTTAGAAAGGTATTCTTAAAAAATGGCTTACGACTTTGTAATCTTATTTAAATCCATAATTTCTGTCCATAATGTCTTTTAATGTGTAGCTGGAACGTTCATCAATGTATATTAAGTGATATTGTCAATGACACCATATATAAAATGCGGTTATTAAAAGAAATCATGATCCGTTTTTTTATTTTTTTTTTTCTAAAGTTCATAACTTTCCTTCCGAAATAATTTTCTTATTCTAACTCCACTTTCAAAATTTGTTGTTGTTTTTTAATTTCATAATTATTCTTATTGAACTGAATTTAGACAACAATTTTCCAACTTACCTGATTTTCGATTCGACTACGCACATATTTTCGAAACACATGAATCTACATTAACATAGATTTTATTTTGTTTTTTCGTTTTTTCTTCATTATTTCTATAAAATTACACATGAGACATTGAAAGAAACAAATGAAAAAAATATATCGATTTTTTTGCGGGGTACTGGATGTGCAAATACATGCATGTATGGAAAAGGATTTGGATTTGCACATTTTTTTTAAATTTAACAATTCATTTGGTTATTTCCTCCATCTTTTTAACATTTTTCATTTTATTTTTATTTTAAATTCAACCACATATTAGATATTAATATATATTTTTCTTATGTTTTTTTCATCAGTTTTAATTTTCTAATAATTTTTTTGTTTTCTTTTTGGTGTAATTTAAAGATACACGAAATGTGAAAGTAGTTCATTTATCATTTGGTTTTAAATTGAATTATTTATTTTATTTATATAAATTGAATAAAGTTATTACTTTTTCTGTATAGCTTAATTAATAAATTAAACTATATTGCACTTTAAACAAAAAAAAAAATAATAATAATAAGGAAGGAAATACAAAAGGAAAGGGGGCCGGAGTAGATTACGATGTTTGTAATAGGAATTTATTTTCTACACCATTTTCCCGATACATTTAATTGTATATTTCATTAAGGAGGGTTTGACTTATTGGTGTATTTGTTATCGTTATTTGGTGGCATAAAACAATCGTCTTGCCTAAGCAGCAGCGATTTCCAACTAATTGTTAAAACTTAAATATAAAATGATTAAGATTTTTTTCTTAGAACAAAAAATTCTGAATGTTTTTTTTATATAATTTTCGCTTTTATTTAATGGAATATTGAGTTTAGTTTTTTTTAACAACGTAAATGATTTTTTGTTGTTGGATTTAAATAAAAAGAGAAGACTTACTACCAACAGGGAAAAACTAGTTTATTGACTACACCATATATTACATAGTATATTTTTCAATATTGTAGTGCCACAAGTTAACAAGGCGTAAAATAACCCGTATGTTGCTATGTTTCAGGACGTATGATGTTTGTTACCTCACCTCAGAGCAAATTCTCATATTCGATTCTTCATATTCGGCAATATTACCAATGAGCTGTAGAATTCCATGAAGCCATGAAGAACAAAAACTTGATTTCAGATCCAAATACCACAGAGACTCTTACCTATCTCAAAAACTCGAAATTATGACGATTAGAAGATGCTGTATGAACATTTGTCGAGTATTCTCCATCTAATTTGCTACACATCTTTAATTGTGCCAGTCAAACACATTCTAATTAAAGACATTCGGTATATACAGAATTCTGTCGAAGAGCCCAAAACTAAAAATGGGCTCCCCCTGAGATGTAGTATCATCTCAGCATTTACTCTCATCTTTACTTTCGAAATTCGTTTGGTCCTCCACATGGTTATACAATTATTTCATACACGATTGCACTATCATAGATATGTCTTGATGAATGCAGCCACCTCAGTGGGGACATATTTCATTACTAACATCCAAAAAATTACTAACAAAAAAAATCTACAAATCTTCAACGAGAACTGAAGTTGTCTACCTCTAAAATTCAGTTAGATGACATAAATGATAGTCTAACAAAGCAGAATAATTCGATATTCCATATAATTGAGAGTTGTGGGTTTTTCTGTCTTAGAGTGATACAATGGTGAAGGGTTTCTTAATACTTAAATATTTGTATTCGGTATGTCATCTGACAATGATAAATTCCACTACAATTCCCATAACACTCTTGTCGAGACGGTTACCAAACGACGACAATGAAGATGCGTCAGTACATCTGGAATGTAAGAGGCTGGTATCCACACGCAACCTTCCAACCTTTAGCATCTTCTGTTTGTTTCCTTCAATTTGTAATATTTTTTTTTTTTTTAAATTAACGCCCCAATTCTTGAAAAAAGAATGACTAAATAATTTTGTAAAGAGTAGAATTATAAATGTAATCTACTTTTCTTAAAGGACACAGGTGTATAAAGCGATCCGTTGCACCACTCTTCAAACTATCTAAAGTTGAAAACTCTGTAGAAAACATCTAGACAAGGAATTACTTCAATCTTAATTAGATTTATAAGGAATATCACCTTTGGTGTAGATTATAAAAAAAAAATGATTACATAGTCTTCAAATAATAATATTTTATGTGTAACAAATATTCTTACTTAAAAAAAAAGCAATAGATTTTTTTGTTCAGCATTTTCATTTGTTTTTCTTTACATACAACTTATGTAATATTGATCGGTGTTGATTGTAATAATAATCATAATATATGTATAAACAAAAAAACTAAAACAATTATTCATCAGCGTACTTGGTAGTAGTAGTAACGTTATGTTTAAATTAAAGCTTAACTTACATTAGCTACAATCGAATAGAATTATGATTAAACTACTTACTATTGATAATTTAAACATAATTGCATTAGATTGACGCATCAGTCAATCATTGAAAGGGGCGAAGAGAAACAGAGGTGGGGAACAAAGTAAGGAAGAACTAACAATAATAACAAAACTAGTATAAAGCAAATTCTTTGTGTTAAAATAAAGCTAAAGAGGAGAGGACAAAAAATACGCACACGCAAAACAAAAAATATTAAATTAATTTAGAGACATATAAAAAAGAAGAGTTGAGACAAAAACCTATTTTTTTCTTCTTTGTAACATACAGACAAACAGATTTGTATGTTATATTTTAAATGGAGTTTTTTCTCATTGTTTGTATTTGCTTTCATAGATGATAGGCTAACTTAATTTAGAGCATCACCCAGTGTTTCCTTAAGTGATTCAAAGATTTGCAATTGTTGTTCCGGTTTAAGATTGTAAATCTGTGAAAATGTGAAAAAAAAAATTGTTTTTATGTTTAAATTCTACACATTTGGCATTGCATTTCTATCATACCTGTGTTAATAATTTAGCTGGCGATGGTGTTCTAATGAAACTGGAAATGTAAACATTTACAAAAGTGGCCATTAAAAATTGACAATCGAAACGATCCATAATGCCACCATGGCCAGGAATCATATCGCCAAAATCCTAGAGTGGAGAAAAATAAAATGTGTTTAGGCATTAAAATCATTATTTAAATTTCCAATATAATAATAAATAAATTTCAATTTCCAATATTATAATAAATATTCAACAAACCTTAATTTTAAATGCCCTTTTAAAGCCAGAGGCAAAGAAACCACCAAATGGACCAATTATTGAACTGAACAGACTTAAGGATATTGAATGCCAAACGAAGGGTATCACACGAATCGATTTTCCAATGCCAAACTTTAAGGAAATGAAAAAAAACATATATTATAAAAAATGTAATGATTTTATTGGCCGGGGGTATTTTTATATGCTCCATCAAGTATTCGTTAAATTAGATTCAGCACTTTTTTAAATTGTGTATTAAGTAAAACAGATAAATTCACTTACCACACTCAAACTATATTCCTGGGGAGTAAACAAATAGCTTGGCTCACAACTCATCGACATGCTGCCCAATTCTTCGGAATAGACAATGGGGCAAACGAAGTACTGATAATGACACAAAATGTATGAGAATATTATGCCGAAAATAACAGTTGCAAAGCCACCACCAATAAAGCCCTCCCATGTCTTTTTCGGACTCAGCTTAATCAGTGGCGTCTTGCCGAAGAAGAAACCGAACATATAGGCCATAACATCGTTGCACACAATCATCGATACGGGTACAATAAACCAAATTAAGCCTGAAAAAATATATAGAGAAAAAGAAACGGTTATCGGTTTAAATAAAAAACAAGTAAAGAGGTGTCAGCCGGTGTTGTTAACTATGGTTTGCGGAGCTCTACGGACTTACTACATACTGGTTTAATTGTTCGCTTTATATAAGTATAATTTTTTACCAAATACATGACCATCTGTGGAGAGGTACCAGAAGTGGTTGCTCTATAAAAAAATAGGTTTGAATATTTGTGGGAAAGGTACCAGAAGGAGTGGATCGATGGATCCCATTTTCGGACTTGATTTAACCAAGGTAAAAATATTATGATATGCAAAGTTTGGATCAAATCGGTCATTCCAGTCGTTTGATGTTGAATTAAAAAAATTTCAATATATTGACACTGTATGGGGGAGGTACTAGAAGGGTCCCATCTTCGGACTTGATCTATGATTGGTAAAAATATTATGATGTGCAAAGTTTGGATCAAATCGGACATTCCATTCTATTACGGTGTGTAACGTTTGGGTCAAATCTGGCGTTGTATTCGTTTGATATTGAATTAAAAATTTTTCAATATATTGACACTGTATGGGGAGGTACTAGAGTGGACCGATGGGTCCCATCTTCGGACTTGATCTAGAATTGTTAAAAATATTACGGTGTGTAACGTTTGGGTCAAATCTGGCATTGTATTCGTTTATTATTGAATTAAAATATGTTCAATATTTTGACACTTTGTTGGGGAGGTATCAGAAGGTGTGGACCCACGAGTTCCATCTTCATACATGATCCAGATTTGGTAAATGTATTACGAGGATTAACATTTCGACATTACATTCGCTAGGTATTGAATTAACAAATTTTGTAAATATTGTCACTTTATGCGGGAGGTTCTAGAACGAGAGGACCGATGGAACCAAACAACAAATGAACCGTCAAAAAAGTCAGTAAAAGTGCCTAAAACTTGGGTTTCATCATTTAACTCCTCTGTCAAGGTGTGAAAGCGTCTGTGAGACACCACAAATTTCTACAAAATTTAATACGATTCTCAATATGGAATATGAAGGTAAAGTAAAGGTTAATATAAAGAAGAGAAATCGTTTGCGGAAACAAGATGTTTGCTGATCTTATAAAACCCGTAAATGGCTTAGCTTAGATATATATATATATATAGGGGAGAGGGGGGCACCTTTGAACAGCGCTCATAAAATCTTGGTTTAAAATTTTTTTGACCCGCAACCACATTTTTGTATATCGCAATCTTGTTCTCTATCTGCGTAAACCACGTTGGCTTGCGTTTTCAGTTGTCGACAAATTGTGCATGGGTGACCATGTTTTCGCAGTGTCATTGTAAACTTTTATTCATTTGGTTGTAAGGGGGCAGGAAGAATTCTGTGATAGTTTTCTTTCGTCAAACAAAGTTTTTGCATTCCAACAATCATTTTAAACATAACTAATCTAATTTCTTTCATATATATTTATTACAAAAAAAGTTATTATAAATTTCCGAAAAATTCCATGGGTGGAACAAGTCCATTAAACTCGAGTAAAAAACGGAGTTTTAAACATTTGGCTTCGATTTCTCAAAGTTTCAAATGGCCTAATAAGATTACGAAACTAACTGTATTTTTTACCATATTAATTTTTGTTTTTAAGTCATTTTATGTTTAAAAAATTTTAATCTAAATTTTTCAAATTTTGGACAAGTCCATTAAACTCGAGTAAAAAACGGAGTTTTAAACATTTGGCTTCGATTTCTCAAAGTTTCAAATGGCCTAATAAGATTACGAAACTAACTGTATTTTTTACCATATTAATTTTTGTTTTTAAGTCATTTTATGTTTAAAAAATTTTAATCTAAATTTTTCAAATTTTGGACATTTTTTATATATTTTTTTAATGAATAAATGCATTTCTGATATGTATGAATAAAATACATACATATTTGAACATAAACACTGTAAAAAACCATTTCTTTTAAAAATGTCAACCCCCTGGGGGCAGTTTTGAACACTTTGACTTCGTCCATTAAAACAGTAATAAGCTTAAAGTATGTCATATGTATATTCATTTTAAAGGTTACATATGTACCTATTAGTTAAAATTTATAAGAAACCAAAAATTATAAAATAAAAAATTTTATAAAGCTTGAAAGAAAAAAGTGTTCAAAGGTGCCTTCTCTCCCCTATATATATATATGCCTTCAAAAACTCCTTCCTCCTCACTCTCCATACAAGGATCATAAAAAATATTTTATCTACTAAACAAACAAGCTTATCGCGAAAACTATAACAATATTATACATTTACAACTTACCTTCAAAGATATTTTGTATAATCAAATAACTTTGGGTGACAACAATCAGCAATGAAACGTGAGTCCAGGCGAACAAACTGAATTGTTTCATATAGTATTTCTTGACCAGCGACAGAACAAACCAGACGAATCCAATGCAGTATAAGGCAAAGGAGAGGAAACGATGATAGGTGACCATAAATTTCAAATATTCCTGCAAATAAAAAAATGAGCGTTAGGGGAGCATGAAACATAATATAATTTAATTGATGACATTTTATAGCAAAAACATACCACTCGATTAATGGCCACACCGAAATAATCCACTAGATTTTCACCATAGAAAAAGTAATTGGAAGTCAATAGGAAATACCATGATAAGCTACGGAACCATGGTAGGCCATGTATACGATAGACTTGATAGCCAATCGAAATGATTTCTTGGAAACATTTCACTTGCACCAATAGGGTCTGTAAAGTAGAGAACGAGGTAGAGTTGTATTTTTTCAATTTATTTACTGTTTAGTTTGCATTTGTTCTATTTTTACAACTTACCGTAATCATTAACGCCAATGGTCCGCCATAAATGATTAGACAGAAACCACAAATCATAATCCAAGTGAATATGCCACGAATAACCCAATTTTTCCATCTATAAAAAAAAATTATTATTATTTTTTTATTTGCTAAAACAAAACAATGTTAGTGTCTGCGGGTTTCATTCTTACCTATCTGGCAAATCCTTTAATGCCGAGTCAAGAATTTCTGGCGTTTTATCCGTACCTTGTGGTAGATTTTTCGACAATTCTTCCACAAATTTCTCTTCGGGTAATTTTTCATCTTCCGATTCAATCTGAAAATAAAACCACAACAAATTAGGTTTTGTTTCTTGCGTGTAAAAAAAAGTAAAATATAGAAATCATATAGATGTTCAAATAAAGATCCGTGCAGAAGATCTTCTATGATTGATGAATAATATCAATTAATTAGATCGAGAGAACAATTAATTAAATTCAGTAAGAACAGAAGTAAAGTCGGACTGGTCCGACTATATGATACATTTCATTATATTGGAGTACATTATACATGTGCATCCTAACAGATGTCACCTTTTCGAAGGAACATTAACATTAAATTGAACGAACATAAAAAATTCGCAACAATATTAGGAGTTTGGTGCACCATTTACCTACAATCGGAGGGAAATATATATGAAACTAATATCTAAATCAGAATCGATTTCAACAAAACTTGACACACTTAAGGCTATTCTAACTTAAGTACATTGTACACAATTGTGTGCCAATTGGACAATTGCACAAAATCGGAACTAATCTAAGCTATACAAATTTGAACCGATTTTCACGAAACTTAGCTCACATTATTCTAGTCTTAATTTAGTACACTATGCAAAATTTTGTGCAAATCGAAAGATATATATGGGCTTTGGGGTACAATTTACATAAAATCGGAAGAAAATATACATGGGAGCTATATGTAAATCTGAACCGATTTTCACGAAACTTAGCACACATTATTCCAGGCTCAATTCAGCACACTATGCAAAATTTCGTGCAAATCAAAAGAAATATAGGGGCTTTGCGGCATAATTTATATAAAATCGGAATAAAATATATATGGGAGCTATATCAAAATCTAAACCGATTTTCACGAAACTCAGCACAAATCATTCCAGACTCAATTGAGTACGCTATGCAAATCGGAAGAAAACATATATGGGAGCTATATCTAAATCTGATTCGATTTTCACGAAACTCAGCACCACACATTATTCCAGACTCATTTTAGTATTCTATGCCAAATTTCGTGCAAATCGAAAGGAATATAGGGAATTTTGGGGCAAAATTTATATAAAATCGAAAGAAAAAAATATATTTATATTGGAGCTATATCAATCCGAACCGATATTCATGAAACTCAGCACACATCATTACAGACTCAGTTTAGTACCTATGCTAAATTTCGTGCAAATCGAAAGAAATGTAACTGCTTTGGAGCACAATTTACATAAAATCGGACGAATATATATATATATATATATATGGGAGCTATATCGAAATCTAAACCGATTTTCACGAAACTCAGCACACATCATTTTATACTCAATTGAGTACGTTATGTCAAATGTATATAGGAGCAATATCTAAATCTGGACCGATTTTCACCAATTTCAAACCTATGCACAAAGGAATAATAGCCTACCCTGTACCACAGTGTGGTGAAGCGTATAAAATGTCAAAGCCAAAAAATATTAAAATTTGATTCGAAATACCTTCAATAGGTCGGAACCTTCATATGGCGGCTATTGAAAATAATCTTGTTGAATCCCCTGAGAAAACAAAATACCAAATTTCTGACACTCAAACTAGAAAAATTGGCTAGAATTTTCACAATAACCATTTTAAACCAAACATCCTAGGTGTATTAAAAATGTACGGGCATGTTCTGGCATTCACTTCAACGGCAGAAGTGTATCGAACACACGCCGAGGTGTTCTGTAACACACTTTACACCCATTTGAGGTGTATTCTTTACACTTACATTTCCATAGTGTTTTTTCATATAAAAGAAAATCTTTTTTGAAATAAAAAACGCACATTATGATAGATTGATTTGTTATTATTGCGTATAATTTGTTTAAAATCACAAAATGAACATGAAACACCATTAACAACAAATTTTAAATAGATACTAAGGTTTGTCTTAAATTTTCTTCAATTGAATTTCTTGCTTGACACAAACAACTGATTTGAAGTAAGGCCGAAAAAGATAGGGTTACCAAATGTTCCCCTTAAATCAATCAAGAAATTAATGTTATTACAGAGGTTTCATACATATATTTTATGTTGCGAATAAAAAAATATTAAAAAATAATAATAAAATTGTCGTTAAAATTAACGAAATTACTAAAAAATTACAGAAACAATGTTAAAAAGGAATACAGTTTATATTGAATGGCAACACTATTTCTGCAAAGTACCATGTCGACGTTTATTTTTGTCGCAGTTCAAAATTTCAATTCACGTGAGAAGCAGAACAGGAGGTAGCTTCTGAGGTGAAGTGTATGTGTAAAGTGAAAAGAACACGCCGTGAGTTCCAGAACATACCCGATATACTAAGGTTTGTCTTGAATTTTCTTCAACTGAATTTCTTGTTTGACACAAACAGCTGATTTGAAGTAAGGCCGAAGAAGATAGGGTTACCAAATGTTCCCTTTAAATCAATCAACACATTAATGATATTACAGAGTTTTTATTACATATATTTTATGTTGCGAATAATAAAATATTAAAAAATAATAATAAAATTATCGTTAGAATTAACGAAATTACTAAAAAATTACAGAAACAATGTTAAAAACGAATACAGTTTATATTGTATGGCAACACTACTTCTGCAAAGTACCATGTCGACGTTTATTTTTGTCGCAGTTCGAAAATTTCAATTCACGTGAGATGCAGAACAGGAGGTAACTTCTGAGGTGAAGTGTATGTGTGAAGTGAAAAGAACACACCGTGAGTTCCAGAACATACCCGGTATGTACAAAATTTCAGAACTCTATCGTGAGTTTAAAAGAGAGACGGTCGTTGGCCTCCGATTACTATTTCAAGGTGTTGCAAACGGAATGATAATTTTAATATACACTCCAAATTATAGTATATAAATATATTACCCTGGACTAGTTATATCTGCATTTTGATGTTTATCGGTCATACTACTACTTCCAAATGCTTATTAATAAAAAAATAGGAAAATAATCAAAGAAGATACTTTGCTAAAACGGAACTAGGGCAGACATAGAAACATATATTTCTGTTTAAATAAAAATTAATATAGGCAGACATGCAATGAGGAAAAACAATTTATTTTTGTGCGTTTGCCTCCTCTTATCGCCATAGGAGAAACCATATAAGTGTGAAAAGACAATAAACATTTCTTGAGATATTGTTTTGGTTTTTATGTTTTTTTTTTTTTTTTTTTTTGTTTAAATCACATCATCGTTTCTGGCCACCCCAGCAAGCAAATCAAATAAGCAAAATTGAACACCAACAAAAAACAAAGTGCTAAGTATTCAATGCCATGTAAATGGCATACACAATCAGACACACGCACACTCATGGGCCCAACACATAGATAGGAAGGCAGGCAGGCGTCTATATTGCAAACCGGCAAAAGAAATTAAAGAACCGGCATTTCAACTAACTAAATAATAATAACAACAACATCAATAAAACATGTGGTTCTTATCAACAAAATTTTGCCATACGAATGAATCGCGAATTGAAATATATTTGTTGTGTTTTTTAGTATTTCATTATTCTTTTTTTCTTAAATTTTATTTGTGGTAGCTGGGTTCCCCTAGGGGAAAAAATAAGAACAAAATACTGGATTCCCGAAAAATGCGGTGTCTTAAAATGGTCGTTATTTTAAATAATTTTAACTTTACTATCTAAAATTGTATTTTTTTTTACTTCTATTTGGTATCGAAATTTTCTAACCATCGAGGCCATTACAGAAATTTATATAGTGGCTAGAAAGAGGACCAATATTTATTTTTTTTGGTATTAAGATATGTTTCACAACGAGAACCCAAAATATCCAATTAGAGCCAATTCGGTTGATAAACAAGGCCAAAGTTTCCTTAAATACCGAATAATAGGGGGTAACGTAACATAGGCCTATCCCGAAACTCAATGTTGGCCTTTTTATACCCTTATCCACACTGTGGCACAGGGTATTATGTCTTTGTGCATATGTTTGTAACAGGCAAAAGGAAACGAGATAGACCCATAGTTCATAGTTAATATAATTATTTAATTAATTTAAATAGAGAAAATTTATCTATCTATCTATTACCTATTATCTATATTTTGAGATTTTATATAAATTTTATACTAAAGACCCAAATTGGCACACAATTTTGTACAGTGTACTGAAGTTAACATAAATTATTCGCTGTCAAGTTTCCTTGAAATCGGTTCAGATTTAGATGTAGGCCCCATATATATTTTCATCCGGTAAATGGTACATGAATGGTATACTTAAATCCTAATGTTTGTCCGATTGAAACGAAATTTTTCACAACTTATCAAGTTGAGACTAGAATGACATTATTTTGTTTTGTTGAAATTGGTGCAGATGCAGACATAGCGCCATAGATATTTCGAACGGGTGATTGATATCAAATTGTGAACAGTACAGTATCGTTTAAATCTGCAAATCGTAATATCTTCTGCAAACCTACATTGAATCCGAAGTAAGATATCTTCCGCTCAACTCCTTCTAGTACCACCCACACAAATAAAGGTGTACAAATTATGAAAAATGTTAAATCTAATATAAAGCTAATTGAGTACCGGATTTAATCCAACCTTCGCACAAATAATAATATATTTACCAAACGTAGATCAAATTGCAAGATGGAGCCCATCGTTTCGCTCCCTTTCACATGGGTTTAAAATATTGTAAATAACGTATCAGATTCGATACAAACTATGTTCATTGTAATATTTTTACCAAACCTAGATCGAGTTCCAAAATCGGTACACCAATCCTTCTACCTTCTCCTCGCCCACGAATTGTCAACATTTTTAATAAAAACTGAAAATTTTTTATGAAGAATATTAAGTATCCGATTGGTGCAATTTTTTGCACTCCGCAATAGAACTGGTAAAAACTGTACAAGCGTTGGCCAATTACATACATATCGATATGGCCACCACAAAAGCCAAGGTGGTGATGACACCACCATTGGTTTCGTTTGTTTTGTGACATATCTTCTGGTTTCAATGGGACACCACTAAATCCAATTAGAAAATGGATGATAAGTGTTAAGTGCTGTTAGAAAGTAGAAGAAGAATAAGAAAGGAAATAGACAGCCATAGTTATAATGACCTTCATACAATAACAAAATACAATTACGATATTATGAAATATGGAAAAATATACAAGGGCATACATGCATCCATATACATATATCATTGTCATGTTTATTCTACAAACAATCATTAAATGTTATGAGACGACTATATTTCTCATATGTTTATTCCTTGACACTGGCGATATATTGTTTTCCATTCGTTGTTTTTCTCGTGCTTTATTGATTCATCATAAATGTACACTATACATGGAGATTATACCATATTCGTATATAGGGAAACAGTAGCTTTGTCGGTCAGAAGTAAAACACGAGTTTTTGAAAAAATATATCAACTAGAACTGAAATATTATATGGAAGACAATGAAGTGTATGATTCCAGATGGCGTGTAGGTTATATAAAAAATATTATCATGTGCAATGTTTGGAGCAATTAACTTTCTCAATGCGATGACAATTTTTATTTTAATTTTTGTTATTCCTGAAAGGATTTTATTCTTTGAAAGATAATCCCCACTCGAAATTGATATAGGCTTAGTAAAAATATTGCGTTGTTCAAAGACTAGATAAACCGCTCCAGGAAGATCTCAACAATCGACTGCTAATGTTGTGGTTTTGTGTATCCGGAACTCACTTGGGGTAATTTTAATTGATTACCTTAATTTTTTTTGGGATTTTAAAAAATAACAAATAAAGCCTTTGTTAAGTTCGAACATTTTATGGGTGGACATTTGAAATGCATATAATAGACTCTTATAGCTAATTTTTTGGTTTGGCACTCAATTAGGGACAATTCAAGTAAAAAAGCGTCAGACAAAAAAAGTAAAAAAAGCATCAGTCAGTGTAGCCGACAAACACATACCCTTAGCATATGGTTTGCGAAGTTCTGCGGAGTAAAAAACAGGTTGTATTATTCGCTTTGTATAAGGTATATGTTTTTATCAAAGAGTTGCAGATGTACCAGAATTTGAAAAATGTGGATC
This sequence comes from Musca vetustissima, assembly GCF_032173495.1. Lineage (NCBI taxonomy): Eukaryota > Metazoa > Arthropoda > Insecta > Diptera > Muscidae > Musca > Musca vetustissima. The sequence continues at coordinate 2,249 of NW_026877349.1, read as the reverse complement.
AACTCTGATCCATTCCACTATCTTTATAATGGATTAAAAAAATTCAAAATGTTTTTGGGGAAGGTACAAAAAGAAGGGCAAAAAAAAATCTAAAACATCGAATACTAGGGATACAGTTATTTGTTTGCTCCCTTAAAAAAGGTTTGGCGATATACACTGGTAGCCAAAAAAAGCTAAAATTGCAAGGTTAATAAATGCCGCATAACTTTTTCAAAAATAAAGATATTGTGTTGGTTTTTTCAGTTTTAAATAAGGTATTTTATACATATACGTGGACGATCTATGGTAACCGGCCTGCATGCCCAGAATCTATTAAGTAATTTCTTTAAACGAATCGGAAAACCAAATGCCCATACTAATTAGAATCTGACTCAGGGGAGAAATATTATTGCACTCGGATGAATTAAAGTTAAATATTAAAGACTCTGGCATGAAAAAAAAATAATTTTAAGAATGTCCTGGGTACTGGGAAGCATGGAGGAGGATTAATAATTATATTGGGTTGTTGTTATAGAGTTCGATTTACGAGATTTATGAAGTAATGGATCGGACTGTTTATATAAATGTGTTCGAAAACGTTATGGTTCCCTTTGCTCAAGAAAATATACCGCTTGTTTGGATGTTTCAGCTTGACAATAACCTCCAAACATACACCAAAACATGTCAAGTATTTATTGCGGAAGTAAACAATTAGGGTTTTAATTTAAATCTTTGGAAGACCTGCCAAAAACACTTTTCTAATTAAAAAGAGATTTGGTCGCGCATCGGTAGTTACCATCTGTCCATAGGAGAAAGTCTTAAATCCCCAGCCGAAGGCCGGCTACCCACAAACACTCATACTGGTTTTCAAAATTTAAGAAGGGTCCCGCGGAATTTTGGAGACCCGTATATCAGAATGTGTGAACTTATTTTATAAGAATGCCTATATTTTTTTTTTTTTTTTTTTTTGTAATCAGGGCTTAAAGCGCATTAAATTGATACATACATTGCATTAGTAAGAAGAAAAGCATACCATTGTAATGAGGGCCCAAGGACTACATGACTACATAAAAGTTTCAAAACGATCCACGAGGGGGCTTTAAACTAGAAAAATTTTCATTTTATGTAAGGAATATAAATTTTAAGCTACCCCAAATTTGAAACATGTTCCTGTGGTTCCCTCGGAAGTGTAGTCTTTATTCCAATATTTACATGAAATCGGAATAAGGTATGGATACGGAATCCTATTTCAATTTTTTTTTTGCACAAATGATTAAATTTGATATTATTTTTTGTTTATATGAACCATCACCTATTCTTTTCTATTTTCTGCATGTGACGTCGTATTGCCTTACAATTGGATTTAAATTATTTGTATGTATATATATGTATGTAGTTGTATGTGCATTTGAATTCTTTCATGTGTATCTGCTATAAACAACAACAACACAATGACAGTACATCTATTTCCATATAGTCAAGCAATCAGCACCACCCCCAAACATTAGTAAAATCGAATTGACATTTCTTTGGAAAACTACAACAAAAACAATAACAACAACATAAACTGTAACCACTGTTTGTTATGCAAAATATCGATATAGTACATACATATGTACATACGTATATGTATATTATAATCCAATTGATTTTAATTTTTTGTACACCAAGAAATTTGATGATGTTGATCCAGTAAAGGGATAATATAGCGGACCTTAGCATAATTCTCAAGAACTTACATGATCTGAAGATTCAGCTGCCGATGAATTTCGTTTATCGGCTTCGGATGTTCCAGCACTGGCTCCCAAAGAATTATTCGCTGCATCTTCTTCTCCAGCAGAAGCAGCAGTGTCATCGACTTTTCGACGTCGAACTTCGGCCATTTTTTAATGAATTGCTAATTAAACGTATCGATGGATTCAATTGGCTTCTAACTTATTTTTATCCGTTTTCAGCTTTTGTATCGCAAAGAAATAATCGAAAATCTTTCTTTTAATTTTAAAAATGTTTTTTTTTGTTCTTTCTCTCGTTCGGTATGTATGTAAGTGTATGTATGCCCACGAATACGTCAATTAAATTTGTATACAATTTTGTGTATTATTTTCTGTTGATTTCTTATGGAGTGGAGTTGTCATTTTCTGCCGTCTGCGCCGCCTCCGATTTTCACACATACGATGGGTTCGGTGGTTGCAAAGTCAAAACAAAAACAAAATCTTCTTCGATACAGGTTGTTTTTCTATGTTTATTTTCCTCCAAACTTTTTGTTCTTG
>NW_026877348.1:0-22159 GCF_032173495.1 Musca vetustissima | reverse complement strand
TGAGATATAGGGACTTTGGTGGACCATTTACCTAAAATCGGACGAAAATTTATATGTTAGCTATATCTAAATCGGAACCGATTTTCACGAAACTTAACACACATCATTCTAGGCTATGTTTAGTACGCTATACCAAATTTCTTGCAAATCGAAAGATATTTAGGGACTTTGGTGCACCATTTACCTTAAATCGGAGAAAAACATATATGGGAGCTATATATAAATCTGAACCGATTTCCACGAAACTTAACACACATCATTCTAGACTATGTTCAGTACGCTATGCCAAATTTCGTGCAAATCGAAGGATATTTAGGGACTTTAGTGCACCATTTACCTTAAATCTGATCCGATTTCTCCCAATTTCAATAGAGTTCGTCCTTGTGCAAAATAAGTGACGTATGCCAAATTTCATCCAATTCAGATAATAAATGCGACCTATACTTTGTTTACAATTTAACATGGACAGACAGACGGACGGACGGACATGCATAAAACGACTTAAAAAGTGATTCTATGCATATTCTCAAAAGGAACCATATGTCTATCTCGTTTCCTTTATATACACAAAGACATAATACGGTGTGGTGAAGGGTATAAATATTAACATTGACCCATGATTCAGAGCCCCACATTTTGAACACATTTTTCAAACAGAATTGGCTGTAATTTGGTATTTTAGGTTTTCATTGAAGAACATATTTCCATACCAAATAACATTAATTATTTGGAAAATTCCAATCATTTTGTTCTCACGTAATCGATGGCTACGACAATAAGAGATGGGTGTTCCAAATTTGCAAAAAAGTAATTCGTGAGAAGGCTTTATGTTTCGGCAGTGTCATTGGGCTATGTTTTTGGTTTGAGTCCAGTTAGGACTTTGGGATACCATTTACAGGAAACTATATACCATTTACGAAATTATATACGTTGGCTATACATAAGTCTGAACTAATATCTATAAAACATAGCACATGTCATTCTCGACTCAATTTGGTACGCTAAACCAAATTTCGTTTAATCGGACCAACTTTGGTAATATATATATATATTAGAATCTGAGCCGATTATTATGGAATTTGGTTTCTGAATAATAATTCTAATAGTCATGCTCCTTTCAGAATAATTTGGATCCATAACGTACAAGAAATATAAAACATGCATTTTTCTTATGTTTCGCATCGCACCATCTTACATATGTTTATATGTGTTGCATATATTTTAATATTCTCTTAGCATTAAACTGCCATTACTCGCATTTTAATTACCAATAAAATTGACTATAACAATGTCTTCCATCCTCTCACTCTTCCTCTGTACATTCGCCACTTATTAAAAACTATTTTTAAAAATTAAAAAACAAAGACAATATGTTGGTAAACATAAAATTCCCCCTTTGAGGGTTTCCCATCATTCCCTACCCTTACACACACTCGGCAATATATCTACAGCTCACATAATACTCAATGGGATTAAACTTAAGTGATTTCCTGTTGGCAATTTGAAAATTTTGCTAAATTAGTACAACAACGTGAAACATGCCGCAACGGATAAACCAGCAACTACAACAACAAACAAACAAAATATTTACAATGAATAAGAAGCAAAAGCGTGGCACTGGATATATGCTGCACACAGAATCTCATCACAAATTCCCCAAGATGTGTGGATGCTGCAGCTGGATGTTAGCTCAACAGTAGTATGGCATACCAACACTCAATCAGCCAATTCCCCCAACACAGTATGAGTATGGTTAGATTGTGAAACAAACAAACAAAAAACCGCTCGCTATACATCCAGCAGCAACAACAACAACACAAATATAGCAAAAAAGAAAACCGCGCTCCATTCATAGATATTTAATTAGTGGTACATATGTAGATGTACGCAAATATGTATGGCTTTTTTTTGTTGTTTTTCGTTCCACAAGAGATGAGCCGGCACCATTACCCTTGTCATGCATACAAGTAACTACATGCGGCACATAGAGCAACTATGAATGGCTCTGTATGTTTGTTGTACACCATACAAATGTATCCTCTAATAGTATGAAGTGTAGTGTAAACAGATACAAATCGAAATGCTTATACAAGTAGCTCTAAGAGTAAATCCACTTCGAATACGACTACTTTGCTGCTATAGAAACGAAACGAACGAACTCCAACACTCAACCACAATATCTACCAGCAGAATACTATTGGCATGAAGGCAGCAGCATCCAACAACAAAGTGAATGAAACAAAAGCAAAAAAAAAAGTGGGAAAAAAATACGACAACCTAAAAGATACCACACAGTACACAAAATGCAAAAAAAAAAGACGGAAGAGATTAAAAAAGAAAGGCACAAAGAGCCCAAACGAATATCAGTATTTTATATCAACATCATCATCATCGCCATCCTTCTCATCGTACATGTTCATACTGCTCGGCCATACAGCTCTAGTGTCATATACAGCATTTCAACGTCATCGTTGTCATCATTTTCGTAAATATAAAAAAAGAAGGAGCAGAAAAACCAGCGAAACACCAAAAGATGAATTCATTGCTGTTCGGTATTTACAATCGCCAGCACTCTTAAAGGCCGCAATTCGCCAATGTGAATAGTTTTATACAATTCGGTAAAGGGTGTAGGACCAGAGGCCAAATAAATTGCCGAACGAAATAAGCAACATGAAATGAATTTACAACGAATGTCAGGCGTCAGGCATGCCGCCTAGATGTCAAAAAATTTGACATGCCGTGGTTATTTTTTTTTTTTCGATATTCTTTATACACACCCACACTTCTAATGCTGTTTTCATTCAAAAAAATGTTTCAAATATGATCAGAGTTGAAGTAATTTTGAAAAAAAGGAAATTGTAATTAGCTAATATATGTCCGATTTTTATTTCAAAGGAAATATTATCTTTGCATAAACAAACTAATATTTGTTTATAACTTTCAGGAAAATAGAATGAGGTTCAGTACCTTTGCGTCAAGGAAAATATTCGGCTCACTTTCCAAGAAAGTCACAAAATATCGCAATTATCAAAAAAATATCGCAAAATTATAAAAACTAACTTTAAAACCGATCTCTTTACACCCTCCGAAGGCCGGCTACTTGGAAAATTATTCAAATTAAAAGAAAATGCTGCTCGCGTAGCCCAATTTTCAATCAGTCCATAAAGTCTTAAATGTCCATAAAGTCTTAGGTTAGGGTTAGGTTAGGTTTGGGGATGTGCAGTCACATGTGTGACTACAACACTCTGATACCGGTTAGGTCCAATTGATCATCCACAAGAAGAGATACAGCGAAGAAAGAGTCTTAAGACCTCTGTAGGGGGAGAGAAGATTAGTAAATTAAAGGAGTGAAAAATGAATGAAGGTCGATGGCCCTATGAGTCAGACAGAAAAAGCGTTACGTGCCAAGGTTGTATGCTCCTAACCATTTTAAGTTTCTAATTATGCTGTTGATTAGAGCAGGTTCGGTTTTAGAGAAGAAGCTGAGATTCGGTAGAAAATGAGAACCCATTAGTTTGTGCCGCTTGTAAGCCAGGGCTGGGCAGTGACACAGGAGATGCTCCGTCTCCTCCTCATCAACACAGAGTCTACAGTAATCAGTTGCATCAAGATACCATTTACTAGTAAAAGCCCTGATGTTGCAGTGACTAGTGATGATTCCCGTCATCACTCTAATTTCAGCTTTGCTCAGGTTCAATAGTGAGTGCGTTCTTTTGGTAGACAGAGTCGGCCAAATTGATCTTGACACGTTACACCTAGGTTCGTTGTGCCAAAGTTCGCCGTTTCGTCAAAGAATGCCTCAAAGTTCCTATAGAAAAGACATATGGGTGGTTTGATTGAGTCATCAGTTTCTAGATCGGTGGATTGAGATCCTCGTCTAACTAGTTCGTCCGCTCTTTCATTACCCAAGATGTCACAATGTCCTGGTACCCAAGACAGCCGATAGCCCATAAAGTCTTAAATGCCCGTCCCAATGCCGGCAAACATTTCAAATAAAAATAAAATAAAATCTGTTCGCGTATCCCAATTTCCCACGTATCCCTAGTTCAAAGTCTTAAACCCCCGGTATTAATTTAAATGTTTATACCCCGTATTTCCGGTAGTATGAAGATTTCCTCGATAAAATTATGTGATTGTGATCAATACCAAACAGACTATCTCCAGTAAAGATTTCAAACGTTTCTGGGTGGTATTCTTAAAGACATTTAATCAAAAGTGGGATATTTTTGGAACTTTGGAGCCTCATATATCGGAATCAGTATCAGAAAGACTACCTATGGTAAAATTTCAAAATTATCTGAGAGGTGTCCGTAAAGTGCATTAATTCCCAATTTTATTTTGAGGATTCGGAAATATTATGACGTTAGCACAACTCTCCGGATATTTGGAACAGTGCACTGTGGGCCAGGAACCCCAGTCTGATTGAGCGGAATAAAAGGTTTTATATTTTAAATCTGGGGACTTTAAGCTTGCACCATTAAAAGTTTATTACATTGTGGCGTTCATGCAGAATTGTTTAAATTGATCGGGACTTTTATTTGAGGACTATACAATTGACCTTTATATGGGAACTATGCTATTAATTATGAGTTGTAGGTTGCTCAAGTTCTGAAAAATATAATGCTCCAAATTCAATACAGAAAATGGAGCGGGACCTGGACGAGGGGCCTCTATAAAAACTGGGACCTATAAAACCATTTGTATGCGAAATTATTTTACCCTTCAGTAACACGGAATGACAAATGTCAGCCACTACAATAAAGGGATACGCTTTTATGGGGGCTATTTAAAACAGGCCTTCAAGCCTTATGACAGCCTTAGTATTGTGGGATAATGCGGCTACAGTCTTTAAAGTGTCGAAAATTCCAATTTAAATTAAAACCGATATGAATAAAATTCGCCTCCCATATTGTAGTACCAAGTCGGTCCAATCAATCAGCCATTAAGGCTACCGACGCATAAACCGCATCATACCATTGGATTGACCATTTGAGGATGGAGAAATTTCTCAAAAATAGCTTGGAGTTTTCCGAGCCCCAGATGAGTTTGTTCATGTATCCATTTTTTCAATAGGATTTTCTATATGACTCTTGAAACTTTTTATGCAATATATAGCATCAATCTGCAAAGAATCGACGTTTAACAAAATGGCGGAACTTTGACTTTTTTTTTTGGAAAATCGCCTATTTTTGATCACAAACTAAATTAAAAAAATAAGGAAGATCTTCACCGATTGGCTTTATCCTAGTTCATACGATAGATATGATAGATATGATCCAAATCTGTATGCATAATATGGTGTATGCCCAAACTAAGATCGACAAGGACGATGAACTCTCATTGGTGTTCTTCAGCACTTTGTGCTTCAGTAGCAATATTCTGAATTGTTCTTGAGGTTATATTCTTCTCTCATGACAAATATGTCCCAGCAGATCAAAATTTTCACCAATTTTTGAATGAGTTCCTATAAAACTCTTCCCGATGACTCATGCATTTGGATATAAATCCTGCATATTTTTAGGCGCAAAAATATCAAAAACTCTGTAACTAGGCACCATATAATACGCCTGTTTATCCCTCTCTGGGCACGTAGCAATTTGTTTGACAGCAATTACTCAAATGCCAAATTACTTCCTGTTTTGACAGCTATAAAAAATCCGTTTTTATTTCGGGGAAATCGCCTTTCTTCAACGTTAGGCATTAACCCAACAAAAAATGCCTAAGTGCCAGGGATATGGGTGAATATTTGTTGTTGTTATTTTGTGTTTTTTGTGCTATCATTCATTTAGCATAAATAAAAATTTTCGCCATGCTTGGTTGATACGATGTTGTTGTTATTGCTTTTTCTTTTTTCTATTGGGTTTATTTTCTTTGCGATTTAAGCTGAAAATAAAAGAAAACAGTTGTTGCTGTTTTTCTTTTTTTTTGCACAAAAGAAAAAAAAAACAAAAATAAATAAATGCAGAGTTTAATATTGAAGGTGCTACAGTGCTGCATGCATGGCATGGTAGATGGGCGACAGTTGCAATGAAGTCAACAGGCACAGTTAGTCAGTCGGTACGTCAGCCAGGCTGCCATTGCTTGCGCGTTTAATTTTAAACTCGCTGCCATCTTCTTCAAGAGCTTTAGCTTCTTGTCCTGCCTTCATGTGTACAACTGGTGAATGGTAATGGGGTGCCACGCATACATCACCAGGGCAAGAGATACACGCGCTTCCTCTATAGAATTCTTAATTTAGCAAAACATTTGTCATTATATCTACTGAATGGTTGGAAAATGAATGAACAAATACGAATGAATTAATGTTGATGATGCTTCGACTTCGCATATATATATAGCGGCATCGTCGTCTTCTTCGTCTCCTTTTTTCTGGCGTTGACTGCAATTTTTACTGTCAAACGCTCGTTGTGATGTGATGGTGATGCCAGGGATGTCTCTGCTCTGACGATATGATGTTGTTATAGTAATTTTTTGCCTTGATGAGTGGAGGATTTTCTTTTTTTTTTTGTTCATTGCTATAAATCCCAAAAGCCGCTACTTGCATATCTATCATGCTCCCCACTCCCCTTTGCAAAGTAGTTCCAACATCCAACAGTACATAGCCCAGTATGGAAATGTGAAAATTTAATGAAATATTAAAATTATTCAAGCAAAAAAGGAAAACAGAAAACATGAACATCAGCAGAGGCAGCAACAGCAACAACGTAGAGCTCAATCAAGCGAAAAAATAAAAACAAACAAACAGCACAACTGTGACAACAACATTCTATCCGGGAATATTTTATTTGGTAGAAAGATAAGATGAAAATAAAAAAACGAAAAGAAGAAAAAATTAAAAACAGAAAAGGAAAGATGGAAATTAAGAAAGGAGATAAAGCAATATGTGCGGATTCGAGTCCCCATAAACTGCAAGCATTACAATGTGCTTTGGAAAATAAAGTGAGAGATATTTAACTTGTAGAGAACTTAGCAAGTCTTAACGTAGACTTGTATTTCTTTTGAAGCTCTCTCGCTTCTCCACACTTTACGACTCATAGATAAGGCTTTTTTTAACTATCATCAGGACTTCTATACTTGGAAGATCTCTTAAGGGGATCTCAATGTATAGAAAACCTACCAAGGTGTAAATATTAAATTTTTAAAAAAGACGTCTATGCCTTTTTAAAAATTTCGCCCTTAATACTTAGAGGATTTACCAGATGGGCCGACCTCTGAGCGAGCTTTTTATACTTTACTTACTTTACTTAGCTGGCTTCTGACAGAACATTTGTTCCATAGATCGAGCTTAAAAGAGATTTCCAGTCGCGTCTGTCTTGTGCGCAGTTCTTGTAGAGTGTGAGATTGGTTTGGTGAGAGCTGAGCTTGTTCTTAAAGGTAAATAAATTTTTGACTACCTCAAAGCTGTAGGTTTTAAGCATATTTGGGCAGACGTGCATACCTGCGTTGATCCGTTCTCTTAACATTTTTTAATGTTAAAACAAAAATAAAACTTCCACAATTTTTTTAATAAATGTCCACAATTTTTTTAATAAATTTATTTTTTGAGCTTCCTAAGATGTTATTTATGTTTTAAAAATATTAAAATAAATAAATTCTGCAGAATAATTCATGTTTTAATTTTCCCTTAAACATTTTTAAGAGAAATTTTGCCCACCATTGGTCATAAGTTTCACAGTTGGTCTGAGTCTACAGGACGTCTTGCTTATTGATACCATCAGCATGGTCTTCTCGCCATTTACTGCCAGAACCACTTTGGCAGATTGCTTCTCAATTTGTTCAATGGTGACTGTTACCGCTCGCAATGTTCGAATCATAATGTCGATGCCATCGACGTAGGACAGTAACATATGTTACTTGGTGTACAGAGTGTCATTTCTGTTGACATTTGCCTCTCGCATGTCCTTTTCCAGCAGGATATTAAAGAGACCACACGACAAACTCTCACCTTGTCTGAATCCACCAAGAGGTTCACCAATAGGTCCTTTCCGACTTTTAACTGCTAAGAAGACACAACAAATTAGTCGTCAATACATACTTCTATACTTGGTAGATCTATCCACAGGTATTCAATATCTGAAGACACAGCAAAAGATCAGTATATATTTATAAGACCTCTTCACGGATCTTCTATGCTTAGAAGACCTTTAAAGGAGATCTTATATTCTTTCTGGCTTATTTTATACTCCTTAAATGGACATCTTTCATAAGGTATTCCATAATTAGAATAGCCCTTAAGAGTTAAGAGTGGTTTCGCCACTCACCAAGTATGCCTTCTGCATGCTCTCCAATTGTTACAGCACTTTGGTGCTGGTGCGCTGGTGGGCGCATATCCGCCTGTGGCTCAGCCACTGCGAGGTAGGCCTATGGACAGGTACTCTCATTAAACACTTCAAGATACTAAGAAGACCTTATAAGGTGTATTCTATACCTAGAAGTTATATTCAGGTGTTTTCTATATTTAGAACATCAACATCTATGGAATTTCAAATTTCCGGTTTAGGGGGGAAAAATCGATTAAGGCCTTCAAGTGGCGAAAATTTAGTGAGACCTCTAGATGGGGGCTTCACTAAAACTTAGACCTAGATTTTTGTAATGTAAACATGTAAATCTCTGTCTTGAATATTGCGAGCAATATAAGGACTTAAACAGACAGGCGGACATAGTCATGTTTCTAAGGTCTCCCTAAGGTGGGGGAGTATAAAAACATACGATTTTATATGGATTATATTATGCTGTATAAATTGTTTTGTTGTCTCGGAAGTCATACTTCTGCCCTGCTCCACTTAGTTTCGATAGGAAAAAATACTCTCCGAAACAAATACTCATTTATGATTCATTCCGAAGAATTGCTACAATTTGTAATCAACGGATTTTTGTTTTTCTTCCTCCTTGTTGATGAATACTTTACATTTTTAATACCACTGCAATATGTCATCATTGCCGTCCTCGCCCCTGACTTTTTTTTTACAATTTGGCTTTAACAGCCCCCTCAACCCCTATAATACATATAGATCTCCTTGACTTGACTTAATGGCGAAAAAACTCTGATGAGTATACTTCAAAAAGTATCATCGTCACAGGCAAACTCATCATCATCAGCAGAAGCAGCAGCAGGAGGAACTGTGGCTGTAGTAGTAATAGCAGTAGTAGTATTGTCATTATCCTATATCTTTCAACTTCAACTCTTGTCATTGTCGTCGCCGTCATCAGAAGCAAAGTGGTGGCGCATTATCCTTAGACTGTAGCAGTGGTTGAGACTTAAACTTTGTCGAAAAGTACTTAACTAACATTTGCCATATCGACAAATATTGTCAACTTGCAAAGCTTAGTTTGGTTTGTTTTTTTTTTCGATATTCCTTCTCGGAGTTCGCTCTACTCTTCATTGTTATTGGAGGAATTTGTGATGATTTTTTTTTAGTTTGGTTTTGTTATTCAAAGTGATTTTTGTGATGTTGTCTTTGGCAAAACTTTTTTTTTCACAAATTCATTGATTTTTTGCATACAAAACATTACTTCACTGTTGTTGTTGTTGTTGTAATATAGCTACTGCCTTTGCTGATGATAATGTTGTTGCAATAGGTTGATTTTTCTTGTTTTTTTTTTCTTCTTTCATCTTCCATCTAGGAAGTGTATAATACCCAAGTTTCTCAGCTTCTGATAGTTTCGATTTTATTTCAAATTCTATTTTAGTTTTTTGTTGTTGTTGTTGCTTTTGATGGTGCTGGTACTTTTGTTACATAATAGCAAATGATTAGCTTAAATTGTCTTCAATTGAGTAAAGTTTAATTCCCAAATTGATAGTTTCTTCTTTTGCTTCATCGTCTTCTTCTTCATACTCATATTGTATTCAATGGCTTTGAATTTGTATATATACATATGTGGCTGTGTTTGTAGCTCTCCATTCTCTTTCGTTCTGTGCGAGCTTGTTGTGTATTTGTGCTTTGTGTTTTTGTACTTTCCTTTGGTACGCTGCTGACTTAAATTGTTTTCATTTCAAAAACTTAATTCCACCATGGATGGCATGATGGGTCGGCGCCGTCGACCCAATCCCCATCTTTATTGGGTGATTGCCTATATTCGCATGCACCCGCACTCACACCCGCTCTTAGCAGCAGCACCACCAACTGCAGTGTGTATTATGGTGTGGGTTGTTATGTGGATACTATGTGGAATCAACAGTGTTATTTGGGATATTATTATTTTTATACACTGAAAGAAATTTTTATGTTCAGATAAAATAAAAAGTTCGTTTTTATACCCTCCACCATGGGGTGGATATTCAAAATACCTGCAACAGATCGGGCCTTCCAGGAGAAAACGAAATAACCAAACTTGGGTTGGGTTACCAAAAATGACGCGTAACTCTTAAAAAAACAGATTTCTGCAATCCTCAAAATACGGAATAGTGGGGTCATTGGAGGATATATCAAAACGGGAACCGATACTGACAATTTTTGGTTGCGAGATTTGATACACAATATATATACTTACATCCAATTCAGATGAAAAATGTGGCTAATATACCCAAAATACCGAATATATTAAGTGTCGTTATATGGGGGCTACCCCGCAACTTGGGCCAATATTAATAGTATTTAGTAAGAAATTTCGGTATACATTGCGAACCCATAATATAAAATTACAGCCAATACGGAAGAAAACATGCTCAGCTAGCCAAAAATTCCGAATATTAGGGGGTCTGTGGAGGTTCGCTATACATTGAGTGGCAAAAATACCATACCGTGCCCAACAACCCCAAAACATGGCATAAATGGGAGCTTTAAAAAAACGTGAACCAATATATACCATTTTCAATACCAAACATTATGGGTGTAATAGGAATATATGTGCAAAATGTCAGAGACCTACCTTAAATATTGACCTACCTTAAATACACGTTATCAAAGGGCCAATTCGTAATGCTATGCAAAATTGTATCGCCAATAGGAACAATTTGGTGCACCATTTATTAAAGCTATATATAAATTCGAAACGATTTTAAGCAATTTCAATAAGGTTCGTCCTTGGTTAGTTTGCTTCTGCCAGAAAAACACATAGACCTATATTGGAAAATCGACTCCAAACTGTATGACTGGGATAGGCTCCAAAGTGCTCCATTTTGAACAATACTTTTAACAACTCACGTCTATAGACAGACTATGAAAAAAAATATTTTTTTCTATATCCACGCCTATAGATAGACTATGAAAAAATGCTATTTTGTATCCACGCCTATCGATAGACTATAAAAAATATTTTTAAACATTTCACGCCTACAGATAGACTATGAAAAAATATTTTTAAACAATTCACGCCTATAGATAGACTATGAAAAAATATATTTTTTTCTATATACACGCCTATAGATAGACTATGAAACAAATACTCAATGATGAATGATGAATTATTTTAAAAAGTTCACGCCTTTAGATGAACTACGACAAATATTTTTAAAAAATCACGCCTATAGATAGACTATAAAAAGTTTTTTTTTTAAGAAATCACGCCTATAGATAGACTATAAAAAGTTTTTTTTTAAGAAATTACGCCTATAGATAGACTATAAAAAGTTTTTTTTTTAAGAAGTCACGCCTATAGATAGACTATAAAAAGTTTTTCTTAAGAAATCCACGCCTATAGATAGACTAAGAAAAATATTTTTAAGAAATCCACGCCTATAAATAGACTATCAAAAGTTTTTTTAAGAAATCCCCGCCTGCGTGGTGTTTTTTAAAAAATCCACGCCCTTTTTGGGCAAAAATATTTTTTTTAAAAAATCGACGCCTTGAAAAAATATTTTTAAGAAATCCACGCCTATAGATAGACTAATAAAAATATTTTTAAGAAATCCACGCCTATAGATAGACTATGAAAAGTTTTTTTAAGAAATCCCCGCCTATAGATAGACTAAGAAAAATATTTTTAAGAAATCCACGCCTATAGATAGACTAAGAAAAATATTTTTAAAAAATCCACGCCTATAGATAGACTAAGAAAAATATTTTTAAGAAATCCACGCCTATAGATAGACTATGAAAAATATTCTTAAGAAATCCACGCCTATAGATAGACTATGAAAAGTTTTTTTTAAGAAATCCCCGCCTATAGATAGACTAAGAAAAATATTTTTAAAAAATCCACGCCTATGGATAGACTAAGAAAAATATGTTTAAAAAACCACGCCTATAAATATACTATGAAAAATATATACCATGAAAAATATTAGTTTATAACAATCTGGAGGCGGTGTGTTAGTCCTACACCTAAAAACATTCTAATTTTTCTATTAGCCTTTGTAGCCACACATTTCTTTATACGATTAATATATCCGTTTCGTGGAGAACACTTGACATTTCGATGAAGACCTCAAATAAAAAAATATTTTTTTTGCATTTATTGCATTGCAATCAAAGATTGGTTTCTGTTATTGATTTGTTATGTTTCTTTTTGTTGTTGTTGGTGGTTGTTGGTGGTTTTCATTGCAAATTTCCTATTTTTGTATTGAACTGCGATCAAAGAATTTTCTTTGAGGTATCTTTTTCTCTGTGCAATTGAACACATTGCAATTCTTTTGATGTTTTAAGCTTTAGTTTATTTCTAGATTTTGTTTCGCTATTTGTTGTTGGTTATTTTTATTCACCATAAATTTATTGGGTTATAAATTGTTTGCTTTATATAATGGCCAATGAATACAGTATACATATAAAGAGAGAGTTATAACACATGCAATTGCAGAACTCTGGGTGTGGCGTACAATGTTGTGTTATATATTTTTGTTCGAAATTGTTTTGTCCATGTGGCTTGGTCAATTTAGTATAGATAGAAGTACCATTATTATCATCAAAAGGATTCAAATATTTTTTTTTACAAGTATACTACAAATATATATATATAAGAAATACCAAACTAACAACAACAAGGGAAACGTATGAAAATTATGTTGAAATTTATCCATATCAATATTGTTGGAACTAGACATGTTCTAGTGTTGCTAAGTATCCTTGTTATAGAGACAACAAAAAGGTACTTCAGAACAACATAAGTTCATTGTTTCGTATATTTTTACCAATTATAGACAAGTGGCAACATTAGTTAAGGTTGAATGGATTTATATAGTTCCTTGAAATAAACAAAAAGAAAAGAAAGCATATAGCAGCATCGTTGAGGGAGGGCTGGCTCAGAAATGATCATTAGAGAAATTTTTTTTGAATTTTTAGAGGGGAAAGTCTTAAAAATATTTATGTGTGCGGATGAGGTTTTTTGGATTGGAATTGGAATATGAAAACATTTTTTTAAAAATCCAAGACTATAGATAGACTACGAAAATATATTTTTAAACCAGAAAAAATATACTAAGATATCATATTTTTTTAAGATATCCACGTCTATAGGTATACTATGAAAAAATATTTTTAAATGAATAGTCTGAAAATATGCTTTTTAAGAATTCACGCCTATGGATAGACTATGAAAAATATTGTTTAAAAATCAGCACCTACAGATAGACAAGAAAAAATATTCTTGTATGAATCCACGCCTATGGATAGACTATAAAAAATATTTTGTAGAAATCCACGCTTATAAGTAGACTATACAAAATCCACTCCTAATTGTATACTTAGAAAAAAAATATTTTTAAATAATCCACGCCTATATGTATGCTTAGAAATAGATAAATAACGTCCATAATTAGAACTTTTTTTTATACCCTTCATCACACTGTGGTACATGGCTGGTATTATGGCTTTGTGCATATGTTTGTAACAGGCAAAAGGAAACGAGATAGACACATGGTTCCTTTTGAGAATATGCATAAAATTACTTGCTCAGTCGATTTATGCATGCCCGTCCGTCTGTAGATGTTAAATTGTAAAAAAGTACAGGTCCGATATAAGCACCAAAGTCCCTATATATCTTTCGATTTGCACGAAATTTGGCATAGCGTACTGAATTAGGTCCATATTAATGCGTGCCAAGTTTCGTAAAAATCGGTTCTGATTTAGATATAGCTCCGATATATAGCTTCGTCCGATTTTATGTAAATGGTGCACCAAAGTCCTTATATATCTTTTGATTTGTACGAAATTTTGCATAGGGTACAGAATTAGGTCCAGAATGATGTGTGATAAATTTCATGAAAATAAGTTCAGATATAGATATAGCTCCAATATATATTTTCTTCCGATTTTATGTAAATAGTGCTCCAAAATCCGTATATATTTTTCGATTTTCACGAAATTTGACATAAGGTACTGAATTAGGACCAGAATGATGTGTGCTAAGTTTCGTGAAAATCGGTTCAGATTTAGATATAGCTCCAATATATATTTTCGTCCGATTTTATGTAAATAGTGCTCCAAAGTCCGTATATATTCTTCGATTTTCACGAAATTTGGCATTTCGTATTAAATTAAGTCTAGAATGATGTGTGTTAAGTTCCAAGAAAATCGGTTCAGATTTAGATATAGCTCCCATATATATTTTCGTCCGATTTTATGTAAATGGTTCACCAAAGTCCCTATATACCTTTCGATTTGCGCGCAATTTGGTATAGCGCATTGAATTGAGTCTAGAATTACATATGTTAAGTTTCATGAAAATCGGTTCAGATTTAGATATAAAATTTCAAAATAATACTTTTCAAAATAATAGCTTTATTAAATCTGAATTTATTTAAAAAAAAACCTTATCCTGTAAAATTTCAGATTTGAGGGTTACGTTTTTTTTGCGAATATGGCTCGATATCTTTCGATTTTCAGGAAATTTAGCATGGCGTACTAAATTAAGTCTGGAATAATGATGAACCTGAAAATCGGTTCAGATTTTGATATAGCTCACATATATATTATCGTCGGATTTAATGTAATGTAATGCAAAATTCCTATATATCTTTCGATTTCTACCAAATTTGGCATAGCGTACTGAATTGATTATAGAATGAGGTGTATTTTGTTTCATATGTACGATATACATAAAGTGGTGAAGGGTATAGTCGGTCCAGTCCGACTTTACTACTTTCCTTACTGGTATAATTCTCAATTCGGTGACCCCATCGACCTTTTGAAATTTTCTTAAATCTTCAGTGTATATAGATAAAAAAAACTATTTGAATTATCCTTATCCTCCTTTAAGTTGCATTTTATTCCTTAATTCCCAGTTTTAAGTGCCAAATGTGCTACTTCTTTCCGCATATATATATTTTTTTCCTGAATTAAAACCAGGTCGTATTGGCAGTTTTCTTAGATGTTTTCTTCTAGACACTTTGAGAATTTCCTTAATCATATCCTTTTTATGGTTATTTTAAAAATTTCTTATATATTTTGTTGTTGTTGTTGTTGTTGTTGTTGTTAGAAGTCATCACATCATGGATTTGGCGGCAAACAGATCCCTTGTATTTTTTTCTAGGTTTGTTATTCCATGGCTAAAAGCCAAATGGGATAGACATTTTGCACAAATATGACGCCAAGAAACTTATATCGCCTAGCATACTATATAATGGCAATTGTATATAAATTCCCTGCATTACAAACCCCATATCCTGGCAAAGGCGAAGGAGGTGGTGGTATGGTATGGAATGGCATAGCATGGTATGCATGCCATACAGTATCGCGAAAATGTTGATGGCCTTAAGTGAATTTGGGTTATTTTCACTGGTTTGTGCCAATAACTGGAAGCTACTGGCTCAGTTCAAACTTGCACATAAAGTAATTTATATCACTTTCCAAAAAAAAAAAACTTAAAACTGCAAACTACAAAAACTAATGATAATGTTCACTATTTAAATAATGGCTAAACAAATTGCAAGTGAAAGAAAAAATAATAACGACTACAAATTTCCAATTACCCCAACAACAAATAAAATGAGGTCATATTTATCTCTGAAGACAAAAAGGGGGTAACTGAAGGAAACCAAAAAACAAAAATAGTAACAGCCCCTCCAGTAGCAACATTTTTTTCTGCACAAAATTTAGAGTGAGAAAAAAACGCATTAAAATGATATTAAAATGAAATAATTTTGAGAAAAAGCAAAATGAACGAAGATAATTTTCAATGATTTTTTTTTTTTTTTTGTTACTGGTCCGGCAAACTGTATAAAAAACCGTCAGCAGAAAAAAAAATATAAATCACTTATTTGCGTGTTTTAGACAATGATAAAAATTCGTAGCGCATAAACACACAACAAATTCTATACCAAGCATAATAGAGTGCGGTTTTTTTCTGGACTAGTGCGATAATTTTACAAAAAAAAAGAAATAAATGTTGTTGTTCGAAAAAACAAAATGATGCGGAACAAAACAATAACACAACATCAACAGCAACAACAAAAAATTATGGTCAAATGCGTGTTGAAAAACCATTCATTTTGATATCAAAAAATAAAAAATAAAAATAAAACCACCATCAACCATAGATAGATGGTTATAGATATAATGAAATGTGTGTGTTCATTTGTGCTGTTCTCTGCAGTTGTCTATCATCTTCATTTGCTGGGCCATATAAACGATTTAAAGTTTCATTATTTTCAAATTATAACCACAAAATAAATGGAGTTTTATTTTTTTGGGTTGGTTATTGGAGTGTGCGGTAGATGTTGGAATGTGGTGTGGTGGACTTACGATTTCCCAGAAATAACCAGTAAGGAAAGTAGAAAAGTCGGACTGGGCCGACTATATGATACCCTTCACCACTTTTGGTATATTCGAAGGAACATTAACGTGAAATTGAATGAACTTAAATATGAACATTTCTAAATTTTGTAAATAGATTTAAAGACAAATTTGCACACGTTATTTGGTATGCTTCACTGTTTAAAATGTTATATCAATCAGGTTACCATTTATTATTTGGTGTACAATAAACATGAATAGGTCGAAATTGTATATGTAAGCTAAGCCATATCTAAATCTGAACCGATTTCAAAGCAACATATATATGTAGGGGCTTTGATACACCATAAACATAAAATCGGACGAAAATATGTATGTGAACTATATCAAAATCTGAACCGATTTTCACGAAACTTCAGTACACTATGCAAAATTTCGTGCAAATCGACAAATATATAGGATCTTTGGTGCACCATTTACATAAAATCGGACGAAAATATATACGGGAGCTTTATCTATATCTGAACCGATTTTCACGAAACGTAGCACAAATCATTCTGGACATAATTCAGTACCTTATGCCAAATGTCATGCAAATCGAAAGATATATAGGACTTTGGTGCCCCATTTACCTTAAATCGGACGAAAATATATATGGGACCCGATTTTATCGAAACTCGAAACACGACATTCTAGACTCAATTCAGCACACTGTGTTAAATTTCGTGAAAATCTAAATATATATAGAGACTTTGGTGCAACTTTTTCCTTAAATCGGACGAAAATATATATGGGAGCTATATCTATATCTTAACCGATTTTCACACATCATTCTGGACCTAAGTCAATACCCTATGCCAAATTTTGAAAATCGAATGATTTATAGGGACTTTGGTGCACCATTTACATAAAATCGGACAAAACTATATATGGGAGCTATATCTAAATCTGAACCGATTTCCACGAAACTCAGCACATATAATTCTAGACTTAATTGAGTGCGCTATGCCGAATTTCGTGCAAATCGAAAGATATATAGGGACTTCGGTACAACATTTACCTTAAATCGGACGAAAATATATATGGGAGCTATATCTAAATCTGAACCTATTTTTCCCAATTTCAATAGGGTTTGTCCTTTGGCCAAATAAGTAACCTGTGCCAACTTACATCGAAATCGGATCATAAATGCGACCTGTACTTTGTTTACAATTTAACATCTACAGACGGACGGACGGACGGACATGCATAAATCGACTCAGAAAGTGATTCTATGCATATTCTCAAAAGGAACTATGTGTATATCTCGTCTCCTTTTGCCTGTTACAAACATATCCACAAAGACATAATACCCTGTACCACAGTGTGGTGAAGGGTATAAAAATTGGGGTTTTATTTGATTGCTCCAAAACCGACCCATAAACCGACCCATAAACTCTTACCCATCCATTCCTTAAAAAATATATATCATGACTGATTTGTAGACAATTTCGAAGCCCAATGTGTGTGTGTGGGAAAATAATTTCTCCTTAGCTCTATGGGTCATTTCATTAGAAATTTATAAGATTTCATCTTCAAGAAAAAAAAGCTATCTAAGAAAAAATTAAAATATTTCAATTCGTTTTTGGGCTCATAATTTATCAGTGATAGACAACATTTACAAAAACTGAACTTGCAACCTCCGTAAACACCCCCGACAACAAGAAGACAACACGAACACACAAAACAGGTCATAAATCTTTGGCCAGAGTCTCAAATGAAACGAAAGCCATAGCCACTAAATACGAAATGAAATGAAGGAGGGAGGCATTCCTTTCCCTCTGCCTTTCACCAAAACTAAAATCAAACAAAAAGAAGAAGCGCAGGAAACTTAATTCAATATAAAACGTTTGGGCTTAGTAGCGTAATGTTGATGATGATGCCTTGATGCTGCCACAAAACACCCACACTGACTGTGTCCCCCCAAAAAAAATCCTCTAGATATTTTTCGATTGGAATTTCAGCTCATAATCACCAATTAGTAATAAAGGAAAAAAACAGAATGACAAATATGGCAAACTGCACACACATACAAAGGCCAGCATTACAATGGAGTGCAGAAGGAAATACTAGATTACAAAATTTACAAACACCCTAACACCCTTCGCATTCGCATTGATAAATGATTTGTAATAAATTTGTTGGAAATCGAACATTTTATAAATTCCTCGTTCTATTTGGCTGTTCGATTCCCAGAACCGTTACGCCAACGAACCAGCAGGTTCTTTTCTTTTTGGAGTTGGGCATTCAACGAACGAACGAACGACCGCCTGCCATTGCCTAGCGATTGTCAGCCAGTGGTAAAGTGACATTATCTAATTTTATAAAATTTGAATATCTTAAATGTCAATGATGCCTCCTACCGTATCCACCTTTCGTACCATAGATTTCTGTGTAATGACACCAGAGTATAGAGTATGTTATGTGTCGCCTTTTGTTATTTGATGGTGTTGTAAAATATTTGGCTTTAGTGGCAGCCATTTCCCTTAGATTGCTTGGCGAGGAAATTTACAGTGTGGAGCAGCGGTATAGGGCTGTGGGAAGAAAGGTGTTTTTTTAAACGTACACCATTGGTTTTATAAAAAGTACACCATTGCTGCAAAAAGGAATAAATATTTAGGATCGGATAAAAATTCTATGTCAAATTTGTCATGTCCGCACGTCTGTCCGTCCGTCCGTCTCTTATAGTTCAAAATAATTTAACCAGTAAGGAAAGTAGTAAAGTCGGACTGGGCCGACTATATGATACCCTTCACCACTTTGGGTATATTTTACATATGTATCCTAAGAGAGGACGCGTTTTGTTATAAATCTACATCTGAACCGATTTCAGGGAAACTTGCCAGTCTCTAATTTATATAACATCAGTACGATGTGTCAATCGGCCTAGCAAAGGATCTTTTCACGAAGTTTAGCAACATCATTCTAGACATAATTCAGCACCCTATACCAAAATTCGTGCAAATCGAAAGATATACAGGGTCGTTGGTGCACAAATTACCTTAAATCGGATGAAAATATATATGGGAGCTATATCTAAATCTGAACCGATTTTCAGAAAACTTGGCAGACATCATTCTCGATATTATTCATAACTCTGTGCCAAATTTCGCGCACATCAAAAAATTTCCAGGGACTTTAGTGGACTATTTACCTAAGATCGGGCAAAGCTATATATGGGAGCTGTATCCAAATCAGAACCGATTTTCACGAAACTTTGCACACATCATTCTAGACCTTATTCTTTACGCTGTGCCAAATTTCGTTCAAGTCAAAAGATTTCCAAGGTCTTTAGTGGACTATTTACCTAAAATCGGGCGAAGCTATATATGGGAGCTATATCTAAATCTGAACCGATTTTCCCGAAACTTAGCACACATCATTCTAGACTTAATTCAGTACACTATGCCAAAATTCGTGCAAATCAAAAGATTTCCAGTGACTTTAGTGGACTATTTACCTAAAATCGGGCGAATCTATATATGGGAGCTATATCTAAATCTGAACCGATTTTCACGAAATTTTGCACATATCATTTTAGACTTAATTTAATACGTTGTGCCAAATTTCGTGCAAATCGATAGATATATAGGGACTTTGGTACACCATTTACCTTAAATCGGATGAAGATATATATGGGAGATATATCTAAATCTGAACCGATGAACCCGAAACTTTGCACACATCATTCGTGACCTTATTAATTACGCTGTGCCAAATTTCGTGCAAATCGAAAGATATATGGGGACTTTGGTGCACCATTTACCTTAAATGTATATATAATTTATCTAAATTTCAGTAGGGTTCGTCCTTGGGCCAAACAAATGAGCTGTGCCAAATTTCATCCAATTCGGATCATAAATGGGACCTGTACTTTGTTTACAATTTAACATGGACGGACATGCATAAATCGACTTAGAAAGTGTTTCTATGCATATTCTCAAAAGGAACCATGGGCCTATCTCGATTATTTTTGCCTGTTACAAACATATGCACAAAGACATAATACCCTGTACCACAGTGTGGTGAAGGGTATAAATAGTGGTTAGAAACACATATATGGCTACTGTTTGGTATCGGAAATAGGATATACCAGGTCCCCCTTCTCTGGCTACGCCGCTGCCACATTTAATATCGATGGGGGCTGTAGTATTGTATTTTCAACAATGGTCCTTGCTTCATGGAATGTTGTCGGGCATTTCCGTCTTTCTTGGTGGGTAGCAAACTTCAGCGCTTATAGGTCCTATATTTTTTACTTCAGATATTTAACTTCCATTCTCAGCGTCCTCAATGTCCCGACAGAATATTTGTCGTGATATATAGAGTGTAAATAAAATCATCAATGGTTTTCCTCTGTTAAAAATGTTGTCTAAATATGGCCTTCCTTATCATACTTTACGGCAGTGTGTGCTTGTTTTTTTCTTCTTCTCTAAAATTTAATAGCCTTTGAATGCCCATCCCAATTTATACTTGTCAATGATGGTGTTTCTCGTCTACAGTAGGCCTATTTACGCCATAGTTCTTCATGCCATTTCATGTTAGATGCCATGTAAAAAAATAAGAAAATACGCACTCCATCAGGACAGTCCCTGATGTACAATTTTCACAAAAAGCGACCAATACACAACAGCAAAATAAAATAAAATAAAATAAAATAAAAAAAATTGACAATTCACCGAATCGTTCAGTTTTTTTTTCTTTTTTTTCAAATGCCATTTGGGAAAATTCTGTTCTCTTCGGTTTCTTTCTTTATTTTAAAATTTTAATGCCAATGTATTGGAGAGCCAGGGAATTTCCTTATTGGCTGGTGTCGATTTGTAAATCGCGAATTCGATTTGCTTTGGTATTTTGTGCCTAATACAAATTGGCCAATTGTATTACAAGAAATAGAAATATGGCCTCCGGGAGGAATGGTTGTTTAGAGAATCTAATGAAATTTAAGATTGGGGAAGATAATCGAAATTGAAATGACACTCTCAGCAACTACTTGCAATGCAAGGTCAGAGGAAATATATTTACAGAAGAGGAAAATATTTATCGTGTTCTATTTTGAGTTGCAAAGAATATCGGAATATATTAAAGTTTGTTTTTCATATCCTAAATTCGAAAAATACGCCATGAAAATTTCCAGGAAAAAAACAGAGGGCATGACTTCTATTCGATTCTCTATATTTGAAAAAATATATGGATTCAATGCCAAGATAATTTCAGATTTTCGAAACCTTTGATAGCATCTGCGCTCGATATGTAATTTTTTTTAAATATTTAATTTGTATATCGTCACAGTAGAACCATATGGCATTTGCCTTGTTTTTGTTTTTATTTTTACTTTTTTTTTGACACACTTCAGCTTTTAGACCTCTCCTATCCCTGGTAGGCTTTATAATTATTTGGGAATCTGTTTTCTAATAATAACAAAATATTTTCAACAATAAACATGGAAATCTAATTTGTTGTTGTTTTCTGATCTAATGACAAATTCATGTTCTGGCCAACCATAACGACACTGTGTC